>NC_049215.1:36911309-36946309 GCF_013347855.1 Anguilla anguilla | reverse complement strand
ATTGGCTGATTGCGCACTCTGTCGCTGTGTGATTGGCTGATTGCGCTCTGTCGCTGTGTGATTGGTTGATTGCGCGCTCTGTCGCTGTGTGATTGGCTGATTGCGCTCTGTCGCTGTGTGATTGGCTGATTGCGCTCTCTGTGACTGTGTGATTGGCTGATTGCGCTCTCTGTCGCTGTGTGATTGGCTGATTGCGCACTCTGTCGCTGTGTGATTGGCTGATTGCGCTCTCTGTGACTGTGTGATTGGCTGATTGCGCTCTGTCGCTGTGTGATTGGTTGATTGCGCTCTCTGTGACTGTGTGATTGGCTGATTGCGCTCTGTCGCTGTGTGATTGGCTGATTGTGCTCTCTGTCGCTGTGTGATTGGATGATTGCACTCTCTGTCGCTGTGTGATTGCACTCTCTGTGGCCTGAGTGTGTCCAGTCGGTCAGCACATAGAAACGCTGAGAGGTGCTGTGCTGGAAGACTTAATCTCAGACTCTGTTGTCAGGCTATGAACCCAGCTGTATGATTTCGGTGAGGTCTTACCTATTATCTTGAGCCAGAAAAAGGAGTTTGTGCTCCTGTAAGAGTCGCCATTTAATGGGGCAGACTTGTGGAGAGATTCTGCACTCACTCACTGCACCATACATTAACCTGCTGGAATTAATTATGTTCTTTAATAAAAAAGGTCAGAATTCTTCCAGCTGCTGAAGCTAAGGTGGCTTCATTTTCCTGTAACAGTGAGATGATGAGTAATGGCAGTTCTTGTCTGCAGGCTGATTGATAGTCATTCTGTGAATGTGATGAAAGCAATTTTCTAATTTTGGGTAAAATGGGTCCCATATACAGGCATCGGTTCACTGCTCGTCGGTTTTGGTTCTAGTGTATCTCTTTAGCGTTTTCAGCCTTCAGAAAAGCTAAAATGAAGCAAGGAGTTGGCCTGTGTTACAACCTGTAAGCCTGTAGTAGCTCTGACTGTAATGAGGAATACTGGTCACATTTTCCAGTGTTGGCTGCAGCCAATCAGCTAATCCGGGCTGGAAGCAGAGCTGATGACCAAATGAAGCGTGTTGCGCGGTGAATTGTGTTATTTTTGTCTGGGAATGCTAACGGCCGTCTTTGTTTGGGTGCAGCTGCTGGCCCCGGAGATTCGCCGCGAGCGGAACGTGGTGCTGCAGTGCGTCCGCTTCATCGTTCGGAACTCCCTGTTCGGACTGGACCGCCAGCGTCCGGAGTGCCAACCCACCGACGGCGGGCGCCACAGAACCGCTATGGGAGCTGAAGATCAAATTTCCGTTGCCACGGGAAACCCATCGGCACACGATGCTGTGATTGATGGAACCCACCACGGAGGAGGAGCCTGTGAGGGTGGTGGGCGGGGCCTGGAGGGCGGGGCTGTGATTGCCGTTAAAGAGCCAATAGAAGAGAGATGGCAGAGACCCCGGGTGGAGAGCGCTGTGATGGGCGTAGACCGCCATCCAGACCGCCATCCTGCGGACGATAGCCCTAATCTGGGAGAAGCCCAGAGCTCCCCAGCTAAGGACACGGTTATTATTCAACACTGCCCCCCAGAAGACACCTGCAGTCAGCTTGGAAACCCCCAGACTGGTGGGTGTGACTCTCTAGGAGAAGGTTCTGTGAGTGTGGACACGCCCCCTTCAGGAGAGGGTTCTGTGAGTGTGGACATGCCCCCTTCAGGAGAGAGTACTGTGAGTGTAGACACGCCCCCTTCAGGAGAGGGTTCTGTGAGTGTAGACACACCCCCTGCTGGAGAGGGCCTTGTGGGTGCTGTAGACACGCCCACTGCAGCACAGAGTGCTATGGGTGCTGTAGACACGCCCCCTGCAGAATGCAGCCTACCAACAGCCTGTCCTCAGGATGACGAGCAGAGCTCTGGAACTCGGGCTGCTGTGATTGGTGGAGACCCAAGCTTTTCACTGGACACGGATGAGAGCCAGAAGCTTCCAGAAGGCAACGGAAGTCCTCCAGCACACGCTACTGGGCCCCACGAAGGCCACTGCACAGCAGAGAATACTGTGATTGGTGGAATTGATAGCCTTGCAGAACATGTGCAAGGAAGTGAGCAGCCTTCTCGCTCTGTTGTGGATGACGAGATCTGGGAGATTCCTGCAGCTTATCTACAGAGTCAGTGATGTTCTCCCATCTCCATCAGTCAACATGAATCTGACCTTTGACACATGCCATCTCCAAATGGACCCATTTTCTGTTTTGAATTTGTGAAAATTTAGAAGAACCTGAATATTTTCTTTTCTGTTCTGTATGTAATATAAACAAATAAAGGAAAGTTAAAAGGAAATGTGAGCAGTTATTTTTAGCAAAAAGGCTTTAAAAACCATATTGTGTATTATTTTTGAGTTCAGGGTGTGGTTCCTTGTGCCTTCCCTGTATACATTTGTTTTACCTGTGATTTTTGGTGCTTTTGATGGCTTTTGTAGTTGCATATACCATCCTGAATTTAGTTGAGCCTTGCAGCTTCTCACATCACATCACCTTGGTGGTGGCTGTGCTTAAAATGGCCACTGGGGAAGTTTACAGGCTGTAAGTCTGGAGTTCTCTTCCCCGGAATCAGGTGCAGAGTCCATATGACCATTCGACTGATACAATGAAAACCACCTCCAGCTGGTGTCCACCTTGAGAATGTTTTCATTTCTTACCTTTAAATGACAGAGGAATTGTTTACCGATTTGTTCGTTTTTCCATGTCACAATTTTATGAATGCATCATGCTAGGATTTTCTCTCATTTGTAGGGTTGTTTGAGTCTCGTTAATGTTAGAACAGGTGCTTTCATTTTGGATTGGGTTTGTTTTGAGTGTAGCTGAACTCTGCAGAAGCCTGTATTCTGTATACTCTGGAATATCTAAGTAGGAAATGCCTTTCAAACAACTCCTGCTGCTCTTGTCAAAGCTTGCATTTCCATTACTGTCAGCCATTGCCCGGATGAGTAGAAAGGACAGCGTTACTTTCATGGATTGCTGCAGGAAAAAATGAAGTATTTCCCATAATGCCTTGTTCAGTGCTGACTTGCATCAGTAAGGGTTTTCGTGCAGCGTAGCATATTGGTTGGAGAACTTGGCTCACAATCAGCGGCTGCGGGTTTGATTCTGAGGTGGGGCACTGCTGTTGGGCCCTCGGGTAAAGCACTAAACCTGAACTGCTGTAGGAAATGCCCGTAATGTCGGGGTAATGCCGGCTGTGTACATGGATCAGACTTGAAGAATGTAAGCTGTGTTACTCTGGATAGGAGTGTTTTCTGAACGCCAAGAATGTTAAAAAGAACCTGTTTCGAACTCTTCCGTGTATGAATGTGCCTGCTTGCTTATGTTCTTCACGTGGTGGTTGCTACATTGAAAGTGGGTTTCATTGAATGTGGCCTGAGGCTGTTATACAGGTTTTTACATAATGCAGCTGCCTTATTTGCTTGCCAAATGCTCTTATCTTGGGTATCGTGCTCAGTGTTTCTATTCCCTGCGTGATGACAGCTTGAATAATTGTACATTACCTAAGTAAAGAAATTAAGGACCGAGGAATAGATGACTTTGAGCAGGTTGTATGGTGCGAAACAAATTTATAACGCGTGAATCGACCTCATTATGGAATCATTCCACTGGGTTTGACTGCCGAGGCCGACATAACAGAAACGCTTGCAGATCCTCGTTTTGCTAGAGAAAGACCAGGCCTATGCCCCGGCAGTAAACATGCAGCAGAGCAAAATGCCCTTCTCAGGTTATGTACAAACATGAGAAAAATAAATGCAGTATACTTAAATGGGTATGGAATTCATGTTGGGACATTTTGGCATGAGGATTAGTATGGTATTGTTTGCAAATGTAGTGTAGAGTCTAGATTGAAGCAAAAGTTTCAATTAACCATCCAAGCAGAAACATGGTTTGGGCTAATATTAATATTTAATATCAAAATGAAATGTCATTTCACATATCTGAAAGTTCGTAACATCACATATGACAATAAGTCAACCAAATTATAACAAAAGCAAACTTATTCAAAAACACAATTGAAAATATATTGAAATATATTATTCTTCATACTGCAGAAAGAAATGGAGAAACGATAGAACAAATAAAAGAAAATATTTGTATTCATACAGTTAAACTCATGGGACATTGCCAGTGTGTGGGACCGTAGTTGTATTGAGGGCAAAGATTTTGGTATGAAACTCAAATTATTAAGACGTTTGTAAAGATCATTTGCGCAGGTGTAAATGCTCAGTTGGACTGAAGCTTGACACCCTGCTAAAGATGATCCTTTTGCGTGCGATTTCCCCAATGCCTGGTTTCCTCCTCGTTGGAACGCTGTGATTGTGATGTGAAGTGATGTGACTGCCTGGAAGGCCTAAAGCTTGTTTCATCAGGAAGGGTTTGGCCCTCTTCAGACACTTCACCCGTCCCGACCACTTAACATCCAGCACTTCTTCATCACCCGGGGCGGGGGAGGGGCGTGGGAGCACCCAGGTGGAAGACAGGTACTCCTGGAGACCAGTCCTGTCACCTGTGATAAACATCGCCAGGTCCAGTCTCACGGAGAGTGCATGGGGAATGTTTAAATCTCCACATTGGCAGTCGCTCTAGATAAGAGCAGTTGCTAAGTGGAACGTTGTGATTTGCCTGTTTAACTCTCGTTTCCTGTAGGTAAGACAACATCTTCCCTGTTTTCCAATCTCGTTCTTGGGTTATTAAACATTTTCTTAGCTTGCAAGCGTATGATTATTAGAACAATATTTTAATGGGAATTCTTGCCCTTATTTTGATTACAGAGAATGGCTATGGTGTTCATGTTTTATGTTCCAACAAAATGTGAAACAAATTTCTTGCCAAAGCAAAGGAGCACCTGTCCCATGATGGTGGTATCAGCAAAGAAAGCATCACTGTCACACTCCCCAGTGTTCTGTCTGGACCTCCAGCAAGGCCAGGGCCTCTTCATTTTGTCCAGAATTAGGCACCTGAAATTCTGGAAGATTATTTTATGTTATCATGTTAATGGATGAATGGCAAACCTGGAAATGCCTTGTCACTCGGACGGAAACCATTTTACTGCACGGAGAACATAAACAGTGTTACTGCAAATATTCAAATAGAAAAGTCAAACTAGAAATTCAAATAAATTATTTTTTTATGGTCGGCAGACTATCTTACAGTACAAAACATGCTATTTTAAAACGGAAGGTTCCATGTGAGTATTTTATTTCTAGAGCTTCAAAGACATTTTAAACTACTTCTCTTTTTCAGTCTGACCTGCTTAATCCAGTATGCATTTGCAGGGCCTACAACTCCGGTCTAGACAATGTTCCCAGGTCCGTTCTAAAGGAACCTTATGAGGCAAATCAGCGTTTCAGCTCTGTTCTGCATGTTGATTATGGACAGCTTCCAACGGCCTGGCAGTGGCTGTGGGTGTGCTGGGATAGGGAACGTACGAACAAGCGTATGAATGAGAGAGGGGAGGAGCACGCGGTATTTAGAGAACAATCACAACAGACCCACATTCTCCGCTAGGTGGGCTGGCCAATGAAAATAAGCCTGGTTTTCTGGCTGAGGGTCGGTTTTTGCCACTGGCCCCAACTGAGGTCAATGGGGCTGCAGTGCACACAAGCCCCAGACCCAGACCTGCAGGCCAGCAAAAAACCTGCTTGTCTGTCTGGAGATGGAGGAGCTGTTCTCTGGCCTGTAGGAGATGGAGGAGCTCTTCTCTGGCCTATAGGAGATGGAGGAGCTCTTCTCTGGCCTATAGGAGATAGAGGAGCTCTTCTCTGGCCTATAGGAGATGGAGGAGCTCTTCTCTGGCCTATAGGAGATGGAGGAGCTCTTCTCTGTCCTATATGAGATGGAGGAGCTCTTCTCTGGCCTATAGGAGATGGAAGAGCTCTTCTCTGGCCTATAGGAGATGGAGAAGCTCTTCTCTGGCCTATAGGAGATGGAGGAGCTTTTCTCTGGCCTATAGGAGATGGAGGAGCTCTTCTCTGGCCTATAGGAGATGGAGGAGCCCTTCTCTGGTCTATAGGAGATGGAGGAGCTCTTCTCTGGCCTGTAAGCCTTTGTTGTTTTAGGAGCTCTTCCTCCAGGTCCGGGCTGCAGATGCTCCAGGCTCCCTTTTTGCCACTCACAGAATATTTACTCCCCGAAAGGCCTGTTTCGCTGGGCCTATTTTTAGACTGTTGTCATGTCTGAGCCAGTCATACAATAGACTCAACATTCCAGCACATTGCCAAATTCTCTCATTGCCTCAAATGATGTTGACATTTCATCAAGCATGAATTACTCCTAAACAGAACACCATAGGTGAGTGCGTGATCACAGTTTTTACACTCATTAAATATCTAACCATCCAAGCACCAGAGTGTTCATCTAAGGAGAGCAGACCCCGGTGTGTAAACTGGCCATTATTGTTCCAGGAGCACAATAGCGCTGTGTTTTTTTGTTGTGTAGTGCCAGTGTGATTTAAAGCTGCTGACGGCGCCAGACGCTTACATTGCAATCAGGCCCTGCTGGCTCTCACTCTGTCGTCTGTGTGGATAGGCACAGGCTGTGAGACGGCCGGTCTGCACACTGCCTGCCTGCTGGTCTCCACACTGCCTGCCTGCCTGTTGGTCTGCACACTGCCTGCCTGCCTGCTGGTCTCCACACTGCCTGCCTGCCTGCTGGTCTGCACACTCCCTGCCTGCCTGCTGGTCTGCACACTGCCTGCCTGCCTGCTGGTCTGCACACTGCCTGCCTGCCTGCTGGTCTGCACACTGCCTGCCTGCCTGCTGGTCTGCACACTGCCTGCCTGCCTGCTGGTCTGCACACTCCCTGCCTGCCTGCTGGTCTACACACTGCCTGCCTGCCTGCTGGTCTGCACACTCCCTGCCTGCCTGCTGGTCTGCACACTCCCTGCCTGCCTGCTGGTCTGCACACTGCCTGCCTGCCTGCTGGTCTGCACACTGCCTGCCTGCTGGTCTGCACACTCCCTGCCTGCCTGCTGGTCTGCACACTGCCTGCCTGCCTGCTGGTCTGCACACTGCCTTCTGCTTGCTGGTCTGCACACTCCCTGCCCGTCTGCTGGTCTGCACACTCCCTGCCTGCCTGCTGGTCTGCACACTGCCTGCCTGCCTGCTGGTCTGCACACTGCCTGCCTGCCTGCCGGCCCAAACCCTGACCCTAACCCCAGGCTCCAGCCCGTTCTGAGCGCACCCACACACTGAGAGATTCTCACGTTTCATTACGATGCTGCACCTGACCGTACTCAAATCTAGAGATGGCATTTTAACGCGTGTTCTCTTCATTTTTTAGCACCTGTGAAGCTGTTAGCCACCTGGATGAAATGTATCCAGGAGATTGTTGGAATTTTTATAAGATTCATGCAAATATTCTCAATTCAAAATAATATATATGTAGTTTATGGTTGCCATTTACCTCTACTAGATCACATTTAACAATGACTGTCATTTGTTTGTGATAAAGATGTGATTTAAATATTGTCTTAAACCACTATGATGAATACATGGGGGGCATAAATCATGTTTATCTGTGAATTAAAATTTTATTCAGTAAAGTATTGATATTTATTGTTTTGCACTGACACTCAATTTCATCTTATCATATTATATTTAAATAAACCATTTAGGCAAAATGACATGTAGCAAATGCTGAAGATGAACAACAAACAGAAACACAAAACAAGAACTAATTTTACACTGGTTTACTCACTCAAAAGTGCTATTTCTAATTCATTAAAAGTTTAAAAGGGGCTAATTTCGCCTAAACTGAACACAAGGATTCAGTTTAAAGTTGCGGGTTCTAATTAGTGAAACAGATGAAAAATACAACACACTGCACCGCATTCTTTTGTACTGAAAGCCTGGACCCAAGTGTCGCTTTTCTGATCCAGGTTTATCATTCTCAGTAAAGCTGTGAATTAAGTGGTCCAGTTTTTTATTACTTTTATATATTTTTGTCTTGGTTATGAGTCCATTATCCAAACCTATTCTTCAAACAAATGTTAGAAATAATATATAAATACATGTGATTACAATTACATATTCTTTAGTGATTTTTGCATCTAAGCCACGCCTCAGAACACAAGTATGATTATGATACTGACGTTGACAGAGATTATTTTTCCTAGTTCTTATTCATCAGTATGAAAAGTAAGAGACATCTGCATATGTGGCTGCTCAGAGCAGGTGAACCGGAGGTCTTTCTGGTTTGAGGGTTTCAGGGTTTCATGGGGCCATTTAGTTCGCTATAGAGGGATAGCAGTAGTGATACAAATATAAAGATGCAAGACAGGCTTTGCTGGGTTTGACTGCAGCATATCACACTATTTGGACTCTTCGGTAAACTTTTCAGTAAATTTTTAAGATTTCCTCCAGAGCTTGCTCTGCATCAAGCTGGACCATGAGGGATGCTCTGTCTCTGTTTAGTATCTAAACTGTAAGCACAGTGCTGTCTTCATTCCTTAAATGTACTGTGGCTTTACCTCACTGTGCAGCTCTATAAATAGCATATATTATTTTTATTATTATTGTCGTTGTTGTTATTAATGTTGTTTTTGGATGGTGTTGTAAAGGTGCAACATGCCTGGTGGTTGAGATCACTAGAGCACAGTAAAATGTCCAGTGTTAATTCAACTCTAACACAGTAAATATGGTCCTGTTCTGGCCCAGTTGAATTAACACTGGACATTTTACTGTGTTACTCTCATCACAATGTGATCATTTGAACCCCATGACTGAACTGTGTTGTCATGACAGCAGAAGAGTGACACATGGAGAGCAGAAAGCCCTGGAGCAGCGAAAGCAGCAGAAACACAGACCCAGGAGCTGAGCCAGGGAAATGAGTCCCCTGTCTTTTTTTTCTTCTCAAAAACCCAATTGCATATTTTTGCAAAAACATTGCATAATATCTCATTTTTTTATTGTTTGATGTGTTGACAGTTCTCAGAGATGAAAAAGGTCCTTGGACTGGAAATAGAAGAAATGTAAAACGTTTTAAACTTTTTTCCCCCAAATCTTAGTTGTGCTGCATACCCGCCAGTGATCTGCATATATCCCCACCAACATTTTTTAAAGGTCACAGAGGGGCTCCCAAGCTGCTCTGGGGGGGGGGGGGGTGCTGAATGAGATCACCTTTTCCCTGAAAGTGCAGTACTCAGAAACAATCACAGCATAGAGGATATTGCTGCTGCAGTGTGCCTGTGTGTCTGGTGCTCTGTTCTGTCTGTGGAAAGGTCTGGCCCCACTTTGCTTCTCCTTTGTTTTGTAAATATAGAACTAATGCAGATGAGCATACGCCCACTATATCCCTATTTTCTATACTTTTCCTACACTATATATAGGTGCTTCTCAGTGAACTTTGTTCAAGGAAGAGGATATGTAAACATGATCAAACTCAAAGTGGCAGTACCATATATAATAAACTACATTTTTCTTGGATGTCAATAGGATCTTTCCTTGTGTCGGTATAGCCTACTAGCTTATAGAAAACAAGGATAATTTATCATACTAACATGATATTACACCAATATAATTAGCAAACTGCGTCAAATGTAAAATGATTTTGTCAAGTCGTTAACGTTAAATGCACTAACACGTTTTACAAGTCGCTTTTCTTTAAATGCCTGAACGTTAATTTAACTTTAGATAATCATTCTGACAGCACTAACAATATTACACCAACGTCAATGTGGAGGTGCGACTACGGACAACGCCCATTATCCGCAGTTAGCACAGATTAAATTATGAATTGTGTTAACGATTCAGCATTGCAATGGAACACTCCCAGTTTTATGTGCCATTTAAAATGACATCTGAAAATCTGTAAACAGATCGCAACGTACAAGCTGCACATTTCACCATATCGACGTACTGTGCTGTAAGACTCGTGAAATCAATGTCGACCGCTGCTGTTTGAAATCGGCAAGTTTCGTCGGGGACTCGTTTAAATCCGTCTGCCATCGTCACTGCCTCTCGGCATTTTCCGTTTCCTCCGCCGATTCTTGCTTTTGTTCGGCTCCACTCCCCTTTCAGACTGGCTTTATGTCTGGCTGCTCAGCGATGCCAATGAGCATGCGCCGTCGCCATGTTAGCGAGCCCTCCCTCCCCCTTCGTCTCGTCACAGCTCGCTGGCAACACCACAAGACGGTGGCTGGGTGAGAGCTCAAGCGAAGAGGGTGATACAGCAAACATTGGATTAAAGCATAAATATAACGGAATGGATTAAACTATCTGTACCATAAACTAAAGGAGCCGTTTGACCTAGAACATCTGCACATCGCCCGCAGACTGTTTAAATTCATTTAGCTAGTAAGTTTGCGTTTTTTTTAAAATAATGCGACTCAACGCCTGGCAGTGATGGAGGTGGTCTCTTGGTGCACTAGCGGCGGATTTGTGTTATTAGCAGTTTTTGTGTTGTAAGGTTATTTGCAACAGAGCTTGAATAGAAATATTTAAGGTGAAGAAATGTCGGACTCTGTTTAGACCACTTGCAAGAACAAGCGCGCCTGGAGCTAACTGTTAGCTAGCTAACTGACGAGCTTCGTTTGCAAGTACTGCGGGCTCTCAGACGGCTATTCGGCGTCGTATTGTAGGGGATACCTTCAAAAAAAAAGTTGAATGGCGGAGGCTTACGTTCATATCCGAAGCGATTTGTGAATTTTTGTGGTGGTGGTGTTATATTTTGGCAAACGGTACCGGCTGCCAGCCCTGGTTCCGCGATAACAGCTGCGCTGTCACTTGTATTTACAACTCAGTCAGAAACTACCCCTGGAAATTTACAAAATGCATCATCCGGACTCTGCAGGAGATTCGGCTGGCTCTAGGAAGATGGCGCACCCGGCAATATTTACGAGAAGAGGTAGCAACCCCGGTACCGGTGTCTCCGCGTTGACAACAGTGGCAAGTACGAGCATGGGCAATAATCTTGTCCCGACTGATGATTACCAGTCTCCCGTGATGATGCAGCCCCCGCCCCCGGCCGGGTCCTCCTCTCCGGGCCCCCAGCACCCTCCCCACAGTCTTAACCTGCTACCCCAGTCCCAGCTGCAGCCGGCGAATCTGCCCCCGACTGGAGCTCAGATTAAGAAGAAGAGTGGCTTTCAGATTACCAGTGTAACGCCAGCGCAGATCTCTGTCAGCACCAACAATAGCATCGCGGAAGACACGGAGAGTTATGACGATCTGGACGAGTCCCACACGGAGGATCTGTCCTCATCCGAGATCCTGGACGTGTCGCTGTCCCGGGCCACTGACCTGCCGGAGAGGAGTTCTTCAGAAGAGACCCTCAGTAATTTACACGATGCAGAGACCCCCGGCACCATCTCCCCCAATCAGCCCCCGCACCCCCTGGCCCCACCGCCAACGCACAACGCCATGGTGAACGGGACTGTGCCTCACCACCATCACCACCACCACCACCATGGCCGTCACCACCAAGTGCCCACCCCCCACTCCGGGGCAGGACCCCCTCCCGTTGCTGGCTCTGGGGTGCCAGTGGGGGGTGCTAGCGTTCCTGCTACCCTCCCCTGCACCTCTGGAGCTTTGCCCAGCGGTGCCCAGACCTTACCTGCGGGCGCAGGGGCCGTTTTGGAGAATGCTTGTGCTGTGGGCGGAGCCGGACCCATGACCCAGCCCCCAGGGGCCCCCGCCGGAGCGGCTGTGGGGGCGAATGTTAGCGCGGCGAATCCCAGTGCTGGAAGTGTGAGCGCGGTGAGCTCTGGCCTGGGGAGGACCAGCAGCTCCAGCAGCAGTGGTGGCCTCTCTCCCAGCCCCATGACCCCCGTGCCAGGGAACGGCAGCCAAAACACCACCCCAATACCGCAGTCGGGTGGGACAGTGAGTGCCAGTGTTGCCATGCCAACCGCCAGCTCCGGTGTGACGGGCCCAGCGGGTGGGGGTCAGATTGGGGCGACGGGCGCCCCCCCTGGCCCGACCCCATCGCAGGCCCCCATGGCCGCTGGCTCCCGTTTCAGGGTGGTGAAGCTGGACTCCAGCTCTGAGCCCTTCCGGAAAGGCCGCTGGACGTGCACGGAGTTCTACGACAAGGAGAGCGCCGTGGCCCCGCCCCCTGCCCCGCCCCCCGACGCCACGCCGTGCTCGGAGCCAGAGAGCGCCAGCGGCAGCATTGTCAGCACGCTCAGCCACTACAGCGAGAGCGTGGGCAGCGGGGAGACGGGCGGCCCCCCCGCACAGGACTACGGCCAGGTCTCCGCCCCCGGCCCGCCCCCGACCTTAGCCCCGCCCCAGGAAGTCATGACCTCGCTCCAGCAGCCTGGCGCGGCTCCCTCCCCTGGCCCCGGGCACCCCCAGCCCGTGAGCTACCCCCAGGGCCTGCAGCCGGCTCCAGTGCAGGTGGGGTACCCTGCTGCCCAGCAGCCTGCAGCACCCCCCCCAGCCAATCCCGCGCTCGTCCTGCCCGTCACCCAGGGGGGCGGCTTGCCCCCCGACTTTGCGCATCACCTGCCTGTCGTCCAACCCGCTGCCTCCGGGACATCCCACCTGCTGCCCCCCGCGCCTGGCTGTGTGCCCCCTGCCGTGGCTCAGCCCCTCCCCCATGCACAGGGCGTCGCTCTTCCACCGATGTTGCCTGGCAACGTACCGGACCTGACTCAGACGCCCCCCCAGCAGCACCCCCCGGAGCCGCCGCCTCCCGCTGCGGTCGCCCCCAGCCAGGCCCCGCTCAGCGCGGCTCCCCGTCCCGCGGCCGACCCCCGGCCCCGCGCCGGCCCGCTGCCCCCCGCCAGCGCCCTGTACGCCAGCCTGCCCTCCTTTACCGCCTCCCAGCTGCAGGACGCCCAGCGGCTGCTCTTCCAGCACCCGGCCCTGTTCTCCCTGCCCAAGCTGGCATCCTCCGAACACGCCGTCTCCCTGGCGCCCGAGGACAGCGCCAGCGCCTTACCCGGGTCAGCCGGCCTCTTCCCCCTGAAGAGCCTTCCTATGGATGGAGAGGAGGGCAGGTAAGGGCTCTGATGCTAACGCTAACACACACAGCTCAGGTAAGGGCTCTGACGCTAACATACATACAGATCAGGTAAGGGCCCTAATGCTAATGTACATACAGATCAGGTAAGGGCCCTAACGCTAATGCTAACGTACATACAGATCAGGTAAGGGCCCTAACGCTAATACTAACGTACATACAGATCAGGTAAGGGCCCTAACGCTAATACTAACGTACATACAGATCAGGTAAGGGCCCTAACGCTAATGCTAACGTACATACAGATCAGGTAAGGGCCCTGACGCTAAAGCACACAGCTCAGCTAAGGGCCCTGACTCTAAAGCACACAGCTCAGGTAAGGGCCCTGACTCTAAAGCACACAGCTCAGGTAAGGGCCCTGACTCTAAAGCACACAGCTCAGGTAAGGGCCCTGACTCTAAAGCACACAGCTCAGGTAAGGGCCCTGACTCTAAAGCACACAGCTCAGGTAAGGGCCCTGACTCTAAAGCACACAGCTCAGGTAAGGGCCCTGACTCTAAAGCACACAGCTCAGGTAAGGGCCCTGACGCTAAAGCACACAGCTCAGGTAAGGGCCCTGATGCTGATGCTAACGCACACACACGGCTCAGGAACGCTTCTGGTTGCTGTTCTCTGCTTGAGGCCCCAGTCACTCACTGGGTTATTTTAGCCGGCAGTTGCTTTGAAGTCAGTGTTTCCGAACGGGTCAGGATCTGAGCTGTCCAGTGATGGGCTTCTAAATATAGACAGGGGTCGCCCCAAGCGTGCCCCCGTGAAGATCAGAGGAAGTGTTTATATCACATTACTGCCCCGGCGCAATGGAGCCTGTCAGTGGGGCATCCAAATTCCTTTTCCCCTTCCTCAAACACTTGCAGGGTCCCAAAGGCAGAAACATAGGCTACCACACTTTTTATTACAGATGCTGTTCTTATTTTATTTAAATGAATAAGGCTCGATAATGTATTCACTTGATAATCTAAAGGTGTACTTTTTCTGAGTAGTATTTGTGTAAAACTGTACTGGTCTGTGCAGAAATGACCTTGTGCTTATGTTGTTTATGCGTGATGTCACGGACGGTGGCGGGCTGGCCCAGCCGGTCGCTGATTGGTCACCAGCGATGTTGGCGCATATCTTTGGAGGCTGGTGCTGATTTTTGGTTTGTCTTGACAGTATCAGGCCGAACCCCCGTGGCGCACGTTAGCCCAGTGAAGGGAACGACTCTTCCTCTGAACCCTAACGGTGTGGGGTCTCTGTCCCACTCCAAACCCTCTGCTGTGCGTGTGCTGCCTAGTGCCCCGGCAGCACACTGCAGCTCCCTGGTCACGGTCGGTAGCCTGACTGTAGCACTGTCCTCATCATTGCCCATCCAGCTGTGTGAACGCTGGTGTGTTTCAGTGGTAAGAGTGAGCTGGCAGCTGTGTGTCTCAGCGGTAAGAGGAAGCTGCCAGCTGTGTGTCTCAGCGGTAAGAGTGAGGTGGCAGCTGGTCTCAGCGGTAAGAGTGAGCTGGCAGCTGTGTGCCTCAGCGGTAAGAGTGAGCTGGCAGCTGTGTGCCTCAGCGGTAAGAGTGAGCTGGCAGCTGTGTGTCTCAGCGGTCAGCGTGAGCTGGCAGCTGTGTGTCTCAGCGGTAAGAGTGAGCTGGCAGCTGTGTGCCTCAGTGGTAAGAGTGAGCTGGCAGCTGGTCTCAGTGGTAAGAGTGAGCTGGCAGCTGGTCTCAGCAGTAAGAGTGAGCTGGCAGCTGTGTGAACGCTGGTGTTGTGTTCTGTTAAAGGCCTGTGACATGTTTGAATGGACTTTTGGTGGTCAAAGAGAGCAGCACAGCAGCAGAATGCCGTCTTAATCTGCGGTAATGCTGGCTTTGAGCTAGCTGGTGGAGGAATTTTAATCAGTTTTTTAATGAACTGCGGCAGGTCGTACACTGAGCCCTGAGTTCCTCTGGGCCCGGCCCTGGGTCTCACTCGGGCCGTAGACTTCCTGCGTTCCACGGCAGGGCTTTGGGGCGGGGCGGTCTCTCTAAGGGCCGGTTCTGCAGCTGACCCGCCCCGCAGCTGACGAGCGTTTGAGTTCCTCACCTGAGAGAAGACGCAAGTTTCCGTAAATTACGCTACGGCTCAAAACATCAAGTAGAAAAAGTGCTTTTCACCTGCCCGAACAGAACAGACCGTAAAACGGACATTTATATCAGTTAATCAAATGGTAAACAGCTCGTTGCTCTGAGTGGCTGGATGGGATATAATAATAGTTTGGTGTTTAAATCAGAGTTTGAAAGGGGTTGAGCTGGTGAGAGTATTTGTAAGCTGTAGTACCCCTTCTCCTGAACTGCTCAGATATGTATTGACGATCCCTTTATGTACTAATAAGGAGTATTCCCCAAGTGTAATACGCGTGTTCAGAGACCAGAGCATGATTAATATATGACCACTGAAACTGAAAGCTTGCAACTTCTGATCATAGCGCTGCTGAAACTAAGACAGCGGCCAAGATCATGTGAGCGTTTACCACAGGGATGTGGCTAATGTGGGCAGGACTCTGAGTGTGTAGTGTGCACTAATTTGTGCAGGACTCTGAGAGTGTAGTGTGCACTAATGTGTGCAGGACTCTGAGAGTGTAGTGTGCACTAATGTGTGCAGGACTCTGAGTGTGTAGTGTGCACTAATTTGTGCAGGACTCTGAGAGTGTAGTGTGCACTGATGTGTGCAGGACTCTGAGTGTGTAGTGTGCACTAATGTGTGCAGGACTCTGAGAGTGTGTAGTGTGTGCTAATTTGTGCAGGACTCTGAGCGTGTAGTGTGTGCTAATGTGGGAGGGACTCCTTGAACGTGTAGTGTGCACTAATGTGGACCATTCTCTGAGTGTGTATTGTGCACTAATGTGGGAGGGACTCTTTGAGTGTGAATTGTGCACTAATGTGGGAGGGACACTTTGAGTGTGAATTGTGCACTAATGTGGGAGGGACACTTTGAGTGTTGTACTGTGCGCTACGTGGCCTTCTGCAACCACATGGTCCAATTTGTCTCAACTCCGAAATGACATCACGTGTAAATGGGACTGTGGGGGGTTGGGGGGGGGCACTGTGGCAGATGCAGTGCTGCTGACTCATGAACCGGAGCGCAGCCAAGCAGGCTGGATCCTGTGCAGGGCTCGTTTGGGTTCAGGGGGTCTGCAGCTCCATGTGTTGCTCGGGACGATGGGCCTTTCTGAACCTGCAGAACCCGCCTATGGAACTGGGGTTCAGTTGGACTCATGGGGCCTTTTTTGTTTTCTCTGCAGAAGGCAGAACATTAAAGAACATTGCAGTGCATAAGGTTACGTTTCTCTGCCCTTAGTGTGGAAAAGGCAGAACAGCTTGATTACTGTGGGAGAGTTGTGCTGCAGCTGTAGGTGCTGTAGGTTTTGCAGGTGCTGCAGATCTGTAGGTATTGTAGGTGCTGCAGATCTGTAGGTGCTGTAGGTATTGTAGGTGCTGCAGATCTGTAGGTATTGTAGGTGCTGCACATCTGTAGGTATTGTAGGTGCTGTAGGTGCTGCAGGAATATGTGTTTCCACAGCGTCTCTGTGTCCCTGGCTGGAGGTATTTTCATGGCTGGAGCGGAGGAGGCTGATGTGTGTTCTTGTGCAGTGTTTGGTGACGGTCCACGGCTCTGGCTGTTCCAGGTAGTTCCTGTTTCTTCATCGCTGACAGCTCACTTAAACACGCAGCTGTGGGGATGGGGGGGGGGGGGGGGGGCGTGATTAATGGTGTTTTCTCTGGGCTCCTCCTCCACAGGCGTCATGCACAGCCCAGTGTGTAAACGCTGACTTTATGTAAGGGGCTGTGTGGGGGCAGGCCTGGGGGCGGGGGGGTGTTCTGGGGCTGGGGGGCAGGGGGGACAGGGGGGCTGGGGGGGGAGCTGTAGATGCGGGAGAGGCCAGGACTCTCCTCTGTGGGTTGGTGGCAGCCGTGTGCTGTGGTGTGACAGAGCGCTAATTTGTGCACCTGTGTGTCTCCGGTGTGTAGCATGCATGCTCTCTCACGCACACGCCTGCAGTCACGCTCACGCCTGCAGTCACTCTCACGCACACGCCTGCAGTCACGCACACGCACACGCCTGCAGTCACGCTCACGCCTGCAGTCACTCTCACGCACACGCCTGCAGTCAGGCTCACGCCTGCAGTCACTCTCACGCACACGCCTGCAGTCACGCACACGCACAGAATAAAATCATGTCAAAGTAGTGATTTATAAAATTTCAACATGCCTCGATTTGACCGTGGAAACGATTGTGGCTCCACGTCAGGTCTTCACTTCGCGTATGCACACAAGTTCATTTTATAAATGAGCCCCCTGCAGTTTCTATAGCCTAATGCATAAATGAATGAAGCACTTTCTCATGGATGTAATTTGCCACAACTCGGCATTTATTAATCACAATAATAGGGAAATGATTGTTTATAGGCAATCCTTGTTTATTTAACACAAAAACTATTCAAACGGCTAATACCTGTACTAAAACAACATAAATTACTTACTCTGTTTAGTTTGTTTAACTTCTTTCATCATCCAATTTTATCAAAATCTTCAGAACAGAAAGGAAACATAGCCTGTCATGGGAACATTATTTAGCCTAAATTGTTAGCTGACCAGATCTGTTGAACGAAGTGAAAAAAGAGACTGGCTCGCGAGGCTAGCTGACCAGTAACATTAGGTGTCCATGGAGCTGAAATTATCACCGGAGGTTATTGGCAAGGAAAACCAGACGATCCACTTGCTCTGGATCCAGGGCAGAACGTTTTTTGTTGACAGAGGAAGTAACGTTAGCACAGGAAGTGAACTTTGCGTGCATGAACATGATGAAATTAAAGCCTATGTATTCATGTTAATTACAAAACGCGGGATCCAAAACTAATATTCGAATGCTCAAATTTAGGTTCGAACTTAAAAAAAAAAAAAAAAAAGATTTTTGAATAGTTTTCGAACTTCTAATATTTTTTGACAGCCACCGCCCCCCCCCCCCCCATTGGTCCATGGTACGGTCCGCTTTCAGGCAAAGTCCCTTGGGTGGAATGTTGCAAGTGGTGGGGGTAGGAGGGGTTCTTGTGGGTCTTGTGTGTGATATTGTGCTCCTGCCCCTCCCCCATCAACTCATCCTTCAAACAGACTAATTAGGGGACTAATGGATCCCGTGCATCACAGATGGGCTCTGCTGGTCTCGCTGGGAATGCAGAATAGTCCGACATTGATTTCTGCAGCTCTGCTTCAGAAGCACTTCCAGCCCTCTCAACCGAGCTGCTTTTCACAGAGGAGGCTCTGATGACTGAGACTGTATGCTTTAGCCAGTGCCACGGATAGCCGTGTTCACGCTGGACTGGGTCTGGGGTCACCCTGTACCCCCCGTTTGGCCTGTCCCCAGATGCTTCCTCACTGTCCTCTGTCGACCTTCCGCTCCGAAAGGATTCGGGAGATGTTTTTTGGTCCTCCTCAGTCTGTGCTCTGTTAGACTGCTTTTTGGTCCTCCCCTGCCTGTACTCTGTTGGACTGTGTTTTGGTCCACCCCAGCCTGTACTCGGTTAGAAAGTGTTTTGGCCCTCCCCAGTTTGTACTCGGTTAGAAGGTGTTTTGGCCCTCCCCAGTTTGTACACTGTTAGACTGTGTTTTGGTCCTCTCCAACCTGTACTCTGTTAGACTGTGTTTTGGTCCTCCCCAGGTTGTACTCTGTTAGACAGTATTTTGGTCCTCCCCAGTCTGTACTCTGTTAGACTGTGTTCTGGTCCTCCCCAGTCTGTACTCTGTTAGACTGTGTTTTGGTCCTCCCCTACCTGTACTGTGTTAGGCTGTGTTTTGGTCTGCCCCTACCTGTACTCTGTTAGACTGTGTTTTGGTCCTTCCTTGCCTGTACTCTGTTAGACTGTGTTTTGGTCCTTCCTTGCCTGTACTCTGTTAGATTGTGTTTTGGTCTTCCCCTACCTGTACTCTGTTAGGCTGTGTTTTGGTCCTTCCTTGCCTGTACTCTGTTAGGTAGCCCAGGAATGAAACCTGTTGAATTCCTTACTTCAGCTTTGTTAGTTCTTGTTCAGTGAGGTCTTTGAATACCTATGTTCCCAGGTAGTTAGATACTGAACGGTGGGTCCGTGACTGAACGCTGGGCCTCTGACGCAGTCAGAACCAGTTTAGCGCTGTCCTGGGGAGTGCCGGTGTCGGGCCCTGGGGAGTGCCGGTGTCGGGCCCTGGGGAGTGCCGGTGTTGGGCCCTGGGGAGTGCCGGTGTCGGGCCCTGGGGAGTGCCGGTGTCGGGTCCTGGGGTCTTTGTCGCTCAGGTGAGGTTGTCCTCTCAGAACCGGCTGACATACGAGTAGACTCTGGATATCCAGGATAGTCCAACTCATGTCCTGCTCAGTTTGCTAAAGTTGAATATTGGCAGCCAGCTAAACATTGTTATGCACTATGAATTTAAAACACGCCTCTCAGTCTTTTCCACCTCACGTGTCTCTTGTCTTTATGAACTTAAGCTGTCTGGAGTGGGACCATCTGTGAAGATTGCAACTTGATGAGATATGCCCCTCGACTATGTCCTGTGGTAAGAAGTCCCGTTAGATCCTTAAGTTAAATCGCACTTTCTGTTTCTACAGGGAAATATCTACCATGCGGAAAATCTTTCCCTTTTTAATAAGTATTCTTCCTGCATTCTCTACATACACCCAGGATCGTGTTTTGTTGGTGATGGAGCAATTTTGGAAGAACATTAGTGTCCTGCAAGATACATTAAAGCAGGTACCACTCTGCCCTTTCTTAAAAGTAATCCTATGCTACTGCCTTAAAAGAAAGCCTAGGGTACTGTCTTAAAGGTGAACCTGGGCAACTGTCTTAAAAGCAAGCGTAGGCTACTGTCTTTAATGTAAGCATAGTTTGGTTGTACAATCCAGATTAATGCCATTGGTTGGGGTGGCAATTGCTTTGAACAGAACAGAGTCTGGCTTGTTACATTCTTTGTGGGTAAAACCCTTTCATTAAGCATGAATAGCTTAGCGAGCTGGCTCAGGCCCCGTTTGGGAACCTAGCTCTCTGGGGGACGTAGTACTGCTTGTAAAGTTTTAAGACTGGCACGTGAGGCTGTTATTACTGGTATGAATGCAAACTCAGTGTATGTAGGGTACATTAAAATGACTGTGTGACACAGCGGTGCAGGTGACGTGTGCACACGTGCAGCTCTATTTGAATGCTGTGGCCTCTCCGTTATAGCCGGTTCCAGCTGTACGGGAGGAGCAGTATTCAGCCCACCGGGCCTCTTCATTTGCCTGTTTCTGAACAGTTTCATTTGAGATGTGGGGCGACATAGCTCAGGAGGGGCGACATAGCTCAGGAGGGGCGACATAGCTCAGGAGGGGCGACATAGCTCAGGAGGGGCGACATAGCTCAGGAGGGGCGACATAGCTCACGAGGTAAGAGCGGTTGTCTGGCAGTCGGAGGGTTGCTGGTTCGATCCCCCCGCCCTGAGCATGTTGAAGTGTCCCTGAGCAAGACACCTAACCCCAACGAGCTGATTGGTACCTGGCATGGCAGACTTTCACCGTTGGTGTATGAATGGGTGAATGAGAGGCATCAATTTTAAAGCGCTTTGGATTAAAGCGCTATATAAATCCATTTACCATTTACCAGATGTATCTGTAGGGGAATCGTGGGCTTTCTCATTGCTGCAGTTACTGGTCATTACTTATGTGCTTGTTGCCATAGTCCCTCCCTGAAAGCATTTGCCAGTGGATTTTTTGATAATGATTTGCTGTGTTGTTCAGCGGCCAATAACTGGCTTGTATTGGATGGTCATTAACACCCTTAAACATGCCGTTTGGTGGAGTGTTTTTATTCTGCTGTGTCTCTCGGAGGGGATAGTAGTTAAATGGTTTGTGTGTTTTTTGGAGGCCTGTCTGTCCCCCTCCACCTACCGGTTCCGCTTAGCCGCACTGTCTCAGGCCAGCCGGCTGCCATAGCGACCGCGGGGGGCGGTCCAGACCCTGGTTCTGTGGCCGCGGCTCTCGGTGCGCCTCCGGGACTGTCCTACGCCAGCAGCGTTCGGCTCTGGAGCTCTGAGCTGGAGCCCAATTGAGTTGTCAGGTTATTTTCTAAAGCTGCACATTTATATATTTATATTTATATGTAGCTATTATTTATGCAGCCAGGATGACTGACAGCTGTCCAGGTACAGGGCCATAGTGGCCGGGTCCAAACCCCCAGCCTGGCTGAGCTGCTGCCCCCGGTCCGGGTCCAAACCCCCAGCCTGGCTGAGCTGCTGACCCCGGTCCGGGTCCAAACCCCCAGCCTGGCTGAGCTGCTGCCCCCGGTCCGGGTCCAAACCCCCAGCCTGGCTGAGCCTGCCGCTGGTGGAGGGGGGAACTGCAGGAAGGGGAGGAGTGTTTGGGCTGGCGCTCTTCAGAGAGGCATGTATGCGCTTGACGATCCGCCATGTCCGCCGGCGAAGCCGTTGAGGTAATAACACTGTCAGCACCTGTTCAGTACCTGTGGAATTCAGCCCGCAGCCACGGGGGTGGGTGTTGCGCAACGCAGGGGTGAGCCCAGATCCTTTCACACGCAGGCACGGCGGACTCTGTGAGCTTGGCGAGTTTGGGCGCTGGGGTACCCCCTCCCCCTCAGGAGGCTGTCCCTGCCTCACACGGGTCCTGTCTGGTTATGGGCGACTCTCCTGCTGAGTCCTGGGCACCCGGTCCAAACCCGCGAAACCAGCACTGCTCTCGCCGCTCCACGGTCAGGACGCGCGTGTCCTCTTCCGCCATCTCCCGATCGTCTGCCCTGTCTGAGGCTCCATCGTCTGCATTCGCTGCACACCCCTCCAGTGTGGAGCCAGGCGCTATGCAAACGCTGCTTATGTAAAGTGTGTGAGCGCCGTTTCTCTGAGGCCTCAAACACACTAACGCTCATGCTTTGGATAAACGCGTCTGCCAAATAGACGTAATGTAATGTGACAACATGCTGCGCTGGTGCCCTGCTGAATCTGCCTGATAAACCTGCTGAATCGCCTGATAAACCTGCTGAATCTGCCTGATAAACCTGCTGAATCGCCTGATAAATCAGTTGAATCTGCCTGATAAATCAGCTGAGTCTGCCTGATAAATCTGCTGAATCTGCCTGATAAATCTGCTGAATCTGCCTGATAAATCAGTTGAATCTGCCTGATAAATCGGCTGAATCTGCCTGATAAATCAGCTGAGTCTGCCTGATAAATCTGCTGAATCTGCCTGATAAATCAGCTGAATCTGCCTGATAAATCGGCTGAATCTGCCTGATAAATCGGCTGAATCTGCCTGATTAATCTGCTGAATCTGCCTGATAAATCAGCTGAATCTGCCTGATTAATCTGCTGAATCTGCCTGATAAATCAGCTGAATCTGCCTGATAAATCAGCTGAATCTGCCTGATTAATCTGCTGAATCTGCCTGATAAATCAGCTGAATCTGCCTGATAAATCAGCTGAACCTGCTCCCCAGGCAGCTGCACTGCAGCGTGTGTGAAGGATGCTAAGGAGACTGCTCCTGACAGCTGAATTGAGGGGCATACCTGCCGAGGCTTGTGGGAGGCCGCATGGGTCAGCGTTGCAGGGAGGCAGCGGGGTGGGCGGAGGTCTGCTGGACCAGGCTGCCACCTCCTCTCAAACCCAAAATGAGCCCCGAGTCACCTGGGCACTGAGACTCACCTGAGTCTGAGACAGATCACCTGGGCACTGAGACTCACCTGAGTCTGAGACAGAACTCCTGGGCTCTGAGACTCACCTGAGTCTGAGACAGATCTCCTGGGCTCTGAGACTCACCTGAGTCTGAGACAGATCACCTGGGCACTGAGACTCACCTGAGTCTGAGACAGATCACCTGGGCACTGAGACTCACCTGAGTCTGAGACCGATCACCTGGGCACTGAGACTCATTTGAGTCTGAGACAGATCTCCTGGGCACTTATACTCACCTGAGTCTGAGACAGATCTCCTGGGCTCTGAGACTCACCTGAGTCTGAGACAGATCTCCTGGGCTCTGAGACTCACCTGAGTCTGAGACAGATCTCCTGGGCTCTGAGACTCACCTGAGTCCGAGACAGATCACCTGGGCTCTGAGACTCACCTGAATCTGAGACAGATCAGCTGGGCTCTGAGACTCACCTGAGTCTGAGACAGATCAGCTGGGCTCTGAGGACTCACCTGAGTCTGAGACAGATCTCCTGGGCTCTGAGACTCACCTGAGTCTGAGACAGATCACCTGGGCTCTGAGACTCACTCACCAGCCTGTTTTTCATGGCCTAAGTTTAAGGCCTTTGTTTATTGATTCAGCAGAGGAGAACTTTAACTTTTAGTCAAAGCCAAAAGCAGAAATTATATTGATTAATTTTCATTTTATATATTTTTTTGTATTTACAAATTAGAAATGAGAAATTGATAAATTTGTAAGTCTTGCCACAGGCTTTGATCAGCATATAATGCATAAACCATACACTCATTTACTCGCTCTCTCCCAGACACGCACACACACACACACACTCACGTGCGCACGCACACACACA
This sequence comes from Anguilla anguilla, assembly GCF_013347855.1. Taxonomy (NCBI): domain Eukaryota; kingdom Metazoa; phylum Chordata; class Actinopteri; order Anguilliformes; family Anguillidae; genus Anguilla; species Anguilla anguilla. The sequence goes on along the minus strand of NC_049215.1, from coordinate 36,922,827 downwards.
CACATGCACACATACGCACTCACGCACACATACTCGCTCACACACACACACTCACACACACACGTGCACACACACGCACACACACACTGCCGTCCTCTCCTGTTCTCTGTGCTGTAAGTGACTGGTGCCGGATGAGTGGCAGTCATGCAGTATTGATGTGGAACTCTCTCTCCTGTCCACACAGGCCGTTGATTCTGCCGGGGGCGCTGAATGCTGAATGCTCGTGCTCGACGCGTCCCAGCGCTCATGTGTGTGTAGAGTCAGGTTACACTGAGTTTGCTTAACAAACGCCCTTATTTTTATCTCTGTATATTTACTTAAGTATCTCAGCTGGGCTCTCTTACCAAACACTGGAACCGGCTCAGGCTACTGCCTTAACCACAACACACAGTCCGGGAGCACCTGCTATATCAACAACACTACGCATGCATGCACGCGTGCACCTGTCTGTGTGTGCGTGCGTGCGTGTGTGAGTGAATGTGTGGAGTAACAGGCTGGGTTGTTTCAAGCTACAGTTCCAGTGTAGTGCTGGAGTAACAGGCTGGGTTGTTTTATGCTGCAGTTCCAGTGTGGTGCTGGAGTAACAGGCTGGGTTGTTTCAAGCTGCAGTTTTAGTGTAGTGCTGGAGTAACAGGCTGGGTTGTTTTATGCTGCAGTTCCAGTGTAGTGCTGGACTAACAGGCTGGGTTGTTTTATGCTGCAGTTCCAGTGTAGTGCTGGACTAACAGGCTGGGTTGTTTTATGCTGTAGTTCCATTGTAGTGCTGGACTAACGGGCTGGGTTGTTTTATGCTGCAGTTCCAGTGTAGTGCTGGAGTAACAGGCTGGGTTGTTTTATGCTGCAGTTCCAGTGTAGTGCTGGACTAACAGGCTGGGTTGTTTTATGCTGCAGTTCCAGTGTAGTGCTGGAGTAACAGGCTGGGTTGTTTCAAGCTGCAGTTCCAGTGTAGTGCTGGAGTAACAGGCTGGGTTGTTTTATGCTGCAGTTCCAGTGTAGTGCTGGACTAACAGGCTGGGTTGTTTTATGCTGCAGTTCCAGTGTAGTGCTGGACTAACAGGCTGGGTTGTTTTATGCTGCAGTTCCAGTGTAGTGCTGGACTAACAGGCTGGGTTGTTTCATACATGCTTAGGGTTTGGCTCTGGCTGGTCTCTCTCCTGCCCTGATCTCTGAGCAGCACTTTCCCTTGCCCTAATCAGGCAGTGACATCACCACTGGGCCACATAGGGCAGTGACATCATCATGGGGGCATGTAGGGCAGTGACATCATCGCAGGGCCACATAGGGCAGTGACGTCATCGCAGGGCCACGTCGGTGGCAGAGATCTCCTTCCTGCTTCGTCCCTGCATGGGTGCCTGTGTCTGCCCTGTTTCAGCTGCATCAGTGCCTGTGTCTGCCCTGTTTCAGCTGCATGGGTGCCTGTGTCTGCCCTGTTTCAGCTGCATCGGTGCCTGTGTCTGCCCTGTTTCAGCTGCATCAGTGCCTGTCTGCCCTGTTTCAGCTGCATGGGTGCCTGTGTCTGCCCTGTTTCAGCTGCATGGGTGCCTGTGTCTGCCCTGTTTCAGCTGCATCAGTGCCTGTGTCTGCCCTGTTTCAGCTGCATGGGTGCCTGTGTCTGCCCTGTTTCAGCTGCATGGGTGCCTGTGTCTGCCCTGTTTCAGCTGCATGGGTGCCTGTGTCTGCCCTGTTTCAGCTGCATCAGTGCCTGTGTCTGCCCTGTTTCAGCTGCATCAGTGCCTGTCTGCCCTGTTTCAGCTGCATGGGTGCCTGTGTCTGCCCTGTTTCAGCTGCATCAGTGCCTGTCTGCCCAGTTTCAGCTGCATCAGTGCCTGTCTGCCCTGTTTCAGCTGCATCAGTGCCTGTGTCTGCCCTGTTTCAGCTGCATCAGTGCCTGTCTGCCCTGTTTCAGCTGCATCAGTGCCTGTGTCTGCCCTGTTTCAGCTGCATCAGTGCCTGTGTCTGCCCTGTTTCAGCTGCATCAGTGCCTGTCTGCCCTGTTTCAGCTGCTGCCTGGCAGACAGTGACCTTTGACCCGACCCTGCTGTCTCTGTGTTTCTCTCAGAGCTCTTGGAGTGGGGCTGTGTGCTTAGGGCTGGTCTGACCCTCAGCGTTTGCTAAGGAACTGAAGCAGCCGGTTTCTGTTGGGGAATCTGAGTGGTTTAGAGCTTTGTGTGTCAGAGGAAAGGGCCTTTACACCTGAGGCTTCTGGGAAAGGGCGTAAAGGTATTGAGCGTTTGACGGACGTGTGTGTACAGCGATATCAGAGTCCTGTCTCTTCATTCTTACAGCCAGCATTACACGACTGTTTATTGACTTACAGCTTACCCTCAACTTATCCTCAGAGTTCAAAAACATGTGAAATATTTGACCTGCCAATCTTTAAGATGTTTTTTGATCAGTTTGATCTTTCACAGGCAGTGTTTGGTGGCTCGTAGCTGGTCCTGCACAGAGCTTCGGTTGGGCGGGGGAGTGTGCGGGGGGCGGGGGGGGAGGGCTGTAGAGCAGCCACTTCAGTGCTTACTCAGCAAAATGCCGCCATCATGCTCATGGGGTGGTTTGCTTGTCTCTGCTGCCCTCTAGTGGTCGTCCACAGTAAACTCTAATGCCCAGTTCAGACCAAAGATTTGCGACACGACCAGCTGCAACTGGCGACTGCAACTCTGCTGCAACTCCTCTCAGCAACATTCTAAATGGTTTTGTTGCGTCGCAAATCTTTGGTCTGAACTAGGCTTAAGAGATCCGGAAGAGCTTAATGCTGCTGGTAGGGATGTCACCATGCCAAAATGTTGGTAGTCGATGCTGATGCCAATACCACTGAAATTTCACGATTTTCTATACCTAATCTGATACCACGGTAAAAATATAAATCCAGTGTACTTTAGGAAACACTCCTACATTAACCATAAGGTGTAATGTGTGATTAGAATGTTGTTAAGTGACATTCTAACGCTGATGTCACAGTCACTGCTGGTGACTGAAAGCAGTGGAGTTCTGGAACACTGACTTGAAACATTCCAAACCTGCTCTTCAAAGGATTTTAAAAAGACATGAGAACGCATGACATAAATATAAGCCTTCAAAAATTTAACAGGTCACAGTAAACAGCAGCTTGTTTCTCCTTAGTACTAAACCAAGGGTTATTCAAGTAAACAGTGTTGTGCTTGCATTGAGTCATACCTGTAGACAGAGTGTGTGCGTGAGCTGGACAGTGCATTTCTCTTGTTCTAATGATACCCCTTCTCTGCTGCAGTAGCCGACTGCTCTGTTTCAGAGGTTCTCTGGCTTCACACTGCAGTGCTCAGTGTGTTACTTTGGAAGCTCATGAGTGATGCACTGTGACCCATTCAGATGGAGTAAACCCAAGGGCCAGAGCTCCCAGCTCCCACACTAACAGCCTGCGCACAGGAAGTGATGTCACAGTCCGCTGACGTTTTCGTGGCCTGTAAGGCTGATCTCCTTCAGGTTTCACTTAAACAGCACAAGGAACGACTGAGTCTCATGCTAGCGAAACACCAAACAGCCTTGGTTCCTCTGTGGAGCTTTATTAACACATGGGACTGGACACATGTCTGGTATAGTGCCATTTCATGAAGGTGTATTTCTACAACATTGGCCACATTAACATGTCATAATGTTCCAATATTATTGTACATGTGCCATGTAACCTGTGCTTTACCATGTGAACAGCTCATTCTGAAGTCTGTACAATACTCCAAATAGGAGTGCACATTGTTATTTTTTGAATATGTAATATTTAAATTGTAAGCATTTTAGTTCATCTGTATTCTAACTACACAGAATGTCTTTCAGGAATATTGTCAACATTTGGAAGCACAATCATAAAAAAGCACATTTATGGCAGTTTCTGGCACTTTTTCCAAATGACTGTTGAAAAGTTCTAGCACATTTCCCTGTGAAGGGGAGCAGGGATATTAGCTCAGGAGTGTTTGCTGCCACCTGGTGGTGAGTCAGGAAACATGCTTTATGAGACCACATAAGCAGCCAGGTGAGATCAGTCACAGGTGAGATCAGTAGCAGATGAGATCAGTAACAGGCAGGTGAGATCAGGAGCAGGCGAGATCAGTAACAGGTAAGATTAATAACAGTCAGGTGAGATCAGGAGCAGGTGAGATCAGGAGCAGGCGAGATCAGTAGCAGGTGAGATCAGTTACAGGTAAGATCAATAACAGTCAGGTGAGATCAGGAGCAGGCGAGATCAGTGTCAGTCAGGTGCAGCTGGCAGCGAGGACACCAGTTGTTTTGATGACATAATGGCTTTGAGAGAAAGAAATGGACCTGACAGCGTTTGTCATGTTGCTGGGACAACAGTCTTGCTAGATTTATTACTCTGTCTTGAGAAATCAGTGATAGTTCAGCCGGCTGAACGGAGGTCTGGAGACGGCCGTCTAGTTTGTTGCTCGATGTTACAGACATGGACGTACAAGTAGTGAAGCGAAAATAATTGGGAAAGTAACGTCCCAGCATGCATTGAGCCGTGTGTATGAACACTGGACAAGGCCGAGTCGCCTGTGATTATGCCACGGCTGTAAGAGGTGGCCTTAGTGTCCTTTCTGTGAAGGTTTTGGGGCCTTCAGCAGCTGTGTGCAGCAGCAAGGTGATGTCAGCAGGTGGCGCTGTTTTCTGAGTACTTTTTTCTGTGTACTTTCAGCTTATGGCCACTAGATGGCAGCATCAAGACACTTGAGTGCAGCATTGCATTACATGTTCCCCATTTGGCTCTTATCTAGAGCAGCTCGCACAGATTGCATTATAAATACAACCCGTGTACACAGCTGGATATTTACTGAGACAGTTCAGGTTAAGTACCTCACCCACCAAGATCCAGTCAATGCCCCACCCCCTCCACCTGTCACAGTCTGAGACTCTGACCCCTGGCAGTTACCATGGCAGCCAAACGCTGCTCTTCCTGAAATTAAATGAGCAGCGCTACAGACTAAATGATCAGGCCTGTGTGGAGGAGTACTCAGCTGTTAGAGTAGGAAGGCGTGTAATGATCAGTGATTGAGCTCAGCACAGTGTGTTGTGCAGGGTGTGTTCGGACAGTGTGTAGTACTGGGTGTGTTAAGGGTGTGTAGTGCTGGTTGTGTAATACAGGGTTTATTAGGACAGTGTGTAGTGCTGGGTGTGTAGTGCAGGATGTGTTATTTTGTGTGTAGTACAGGGTGTGGTGCTGGGTGTGTAGTGCAGGTGTGTAGTGCTGGGTGTGTTATTTTGTGTGTAGTACAGGGTGTGTAGTGCAGAGCGTGTGTAGTACAGGGTGTGTTATCTTGTATGTAGTACAGGGTGTGTTGTGCTGGGTGTGTAGTGCAATGTGTGTAGTGCAGTGTGTGTTATTTTGTGTGTAGTGCAGGGTGTGTAGTGGTTTTCTTATGGCTAATTGTATGTTACTTGCTTCTTTTCATGTGCTTCCTGGCTGGCTCTGGATGCTCTCTGAAGGTAAGATCAGTTTGGTTGAATGACGTGCTTATTATGAGGGTGTATATTTAACCACTGGTGTGAATTCAGAAGATGAGGAGAATGAAATATGAAGTGTGGGTTTGGTGCTTTTGACCCTGTCCCGTGTCTCCTTTATTCTGTTTACTTGTACCAACACACATTTATAAAAAATAAACATGTACCGTGTGTATGAGCAGTTTATTCCTGTATCTGTGTGTGTGAGCAGTCTGTCCCATATCTGTGTGTATGAGCAGTTTATTCCTGTATCTGTGTGTCTGAGCATTTTATCTCATATCTGTGTGTATGAGCAGTTTATTCCTGTATCTGTGTGTCTGAGCATTTTATCTCATATCTGTGTGTATGAGCAGTGTATCCCATATCTGTGTGTATGAGCAGTTTATCCCATATCTGTGTGTGTGAGCAGTTTATCCCATATCTGTGTGTGTGAGCAGTTTATCCCATATCTGTGTGTGTGAGCAGTTTATCCCATATCTGTGTGTGTGAGCAGTTTATCCCATATCTGTGTGTATGAGCAGTTTATCCTATATCTGTGTGTGTGAGCAGTTTATCCCATATCTGTGTGTATGAGCAGTTTATCCCATATCTGTGTGTGTGAGCAGTTTATCCCATATCTGTGTGTATGAGCAGTTTATCCCATATCTGTGTGTGTGAGCAGTTTATCCCATATCTGTGTGTATGAGCAGTTTATCCCATATCTGTGTGTGTGAGCAGTTTATCCCATATCTGTGTGTATGAGCAGTTTATCCCATATCTGTGTGTATGAGCAGTTTATCCCATATCTGTGTGTATGAGCAGTTTATCCCATATCTGTGTGTATGCACGGGTGGCAGAGGGAATCCCCGTGTATGTTAGGGAGGGGCTGTCAGTGATGACGTAACTTATGTAACTGTCTTATGTAACCGTGAATCAAACACAGCCTGGTATTTCCTTCCTGTTATTAAGTGTGTCATGTTCTGTTGTGTAGTCTTAGGTAGTTGCAGTGATGAGGAAAGCACTGATGCATTGTGGGGGAAGATTAAGCTTGGAACGCTTGGTTTAGGTGCTTGATGGTGCTGCTCTGTACTCTGGTGTGCCTTTACCCCCCCCGTAGAGCTCCTAGCCGCTGACTGCAGTGCGTCTTCATTCCTGATTGGCAAATATAGGTCACCTTTTTTAATCCAAGTAGCATATTGCAATTTTCCACCTTTTTCATTTGGAAACTAGCCAAAGTGCATGCGGGTGTATACCATTCCTGCATGTATTTTATTAAGCCCTGTTTTGTTTTGAAATGTGGGTGGAGATAATTAGCCGGACTGGCCGGTGCTGCTCAGTGTAAGGTTCTGTTAGGGTACCAGGTTGGGGTCCTGGAGGGTGTGGTTCTGTTAGGGTACCAGGTTGGGGTCCTGGTGGGTGGGGTTCTGTTAGGGTACCAGGTTGGGGTCCTGGTGGGTGCGGTTCTGTTAGGGTACCAGGTTGGGGTCCTGGTTGGTGTGGTTCTGTTAGGGTACCAGGTTGGGGTCCTGGTGGGTGTGGTTCTGTTAGGGTACCAGATTGGGGTCCTGGTGGGTGTGGTTCTGTTAGGGTACCAGGTTGGGGTCCTGGTGGGTGTGGTTCTGTTAGGGTACCAGGTTGGGGTCCTGGTGGGTGTGGTTCTGTTAGGGTACCAGGTTGGGGTCCCGGTGGGTGTGGTTCTTGTCAGTTTTGGGATGCTCTTGCGTGGTGTTTGCTGGCAGCAGCCTGAGTCGGGGGGGGAAAGGAAGGGGCGATGTGACCAGGTCTCTGTGGGACGTCCCGTCTCCGTCTCTGTGAGTACCAGCATCGTAGAGCCCCCGCCAGCCAGATCAATCCGGTTCAGTTACAGGCCTGGGAGTTTGGGGGGGGGGGGGGGACAGAGGGAGCTCTGACCCAGTTTACCTGTGTACAGTACACAGCTAGGCTGTAAACCGTGCTAAGCTAGCTGAGCTTATACACAGCTAGGCTGACTGTGCGCATACACAGTTAGGCTATGAGCATATACTCTGCTAGGCTAACTGTGTATATACTGTGTTAGGCTAACTGAGCGTATACCATGCTAAGCTAACTGAGCTTATGCGCCGCAAGGCTAACTGAGCATATACACCGCCAGGCTAAATGAGCGCATGCACTGCTAGGCTAACTGAGCATATACACTGCTAGGCTAACTGAGCACAACTGCTAGGCTGACTAAACGTATGAACTGCCAGGTTAAATGAGCGTATGCATGCTCAGCTAACTGAGTATATCTCCCACTAAGCTAACTGAGTATATACTCAGCTAGGCTAAATGAGCACATGCACTGCTAGGCTAACTGAGTATATCCCCCACTAAGCTAATTGAGTATATACTCTGCTAGGCTAACTGAGCATATATGCCACTAAGCTAATTGAGTATATACTCTGCTAGGCTAACTGAGCATATGTGCCACTAGGCTGACTGTATGCACCGCTAGGCCAACTGATTGTATAAACCGTTTGTGTAATGGTTTTTCTCTCTCTCTCTCTCTGCTTCTCTCGCTGTGTGCTGTGGGCCTCTCCGAGGCGAGTGTTCCCATCAGAAAGTCTGAGTGAATCTGCAGTCGTGTCTGTTTCTGCTGTCAGGCTTCTGAGTGTTTAGGCTGTGGCCAGTGCGCTCGATTAGCACGGCTCAGTCTCGCTCCTAATCAGAAGCAGAGAGGAAGTGGCAGGAGTTCCTCTTTGGGGAGGGGGTTGTGTTTCAGTCCCTGGCCCAGCTCTGTGCACAGTGACCCTGCGCCACTGAGCCCTAATGCCAGAGCGAGGCCTTGCAGAGTCCGTGGCCCGCTGTCGCAGGGTTCCGAGTGCGAGCACGTGCACAGAGCGCTGTTAAGCGCGGAGGGAAATGGCTGCTGCAGGAAGAGCAGGCCACGCTCCTGCCAGCGCTGCACAGGGAACCAGTCAGTCAGTCAGATGGAGTATGAAACTGCTTTGGTGGCTGATTACCCTGAGCCCAGCGCGCGAGTCATGCGAGTTGTAGCGTGCTGTAGGAGAGAGCTCCTTCCTGAGGGATGCTGGGATGAGAGGGAGAGAGCTCCTTCCTGAGGGATGGTGGGATGAGAGGGGAAGGAGCTGTGTGTTTTCCCTGAGCTTACTCTGCGTTGAGGGGCTGGGGAGCTGGGGGGGTGGGGGGGGGAGCCTGCAGGCCGGGCGAGGGTCTTAACTATGGGTCTGGATAAGAGATTTAAAACGTGCCCTATAACTAACAGGGACCACCTTAACTATGGGTCTGGATAAGAGCTGTGCAGTGCCAGTGGCTGGGGCTGGGGGAGGGGGAGGGGCTTCACGCAGTTGGCCACGTCTCTGTGGCGTGTGGCGGTGCGGGAGGCTCAGCCTGTCCTGCTGAAACAAAGGGCCCTAAAGGGAGGGGGGACGGGGGGGGGGGCGTGTGTGAAATGTGCGTCTCGCTGCCATATGGTGTGCTTATATAAGGAAGCATATGTGCGCACACGCTGACCCGCGGCAGCCAATCACGTTCCGCCTGGATGGATGTGGATTAGAAAGGGCTGTGCAGCCCCACCGAGAGGGTCACGTCCCGTTACCCCGTCCCAGAGCGGGGCGTCCCTGCCCCAGACCGTACCTGAGCACAGGTGAGTGACTCCTCAGGAGGATCCCTGTTTGGGGTCAGTGTGCTGGGGGGAGGGTGTGGGTGCTACGTACAGCAGGGCGGGTTCTCTGGCGAGAGGAGCGCTCTATCAGTGTAGTGCTGAAGCCCCGCCCCCAGCCCAAGCCCCGCCCTCACCTGCCCCCACTCCCCCGGGCCCTGTGGCACAGCGCAAACCGGATCCCGCCAGTCTACACTCGACACAAACCATCTGAGAACTAGGGCAGAGCAGCGTGGGTTGAGAGAGAGAGTGAGCGAGAGGGTGGGGGAGAGAGAGAGAGTTCAGTTCTACAGGAAACTTCAACATTGCAGTGAATGAACTAAGGGAGAAAGCACGCAGGGCCTTCTACGCCATAAAACGACAAATTTGTGTAGAGATTCCAATTAGAATTTGGCTTAAAATCTTTGGAGCTGTAATCGAACCAATTGCTCTTTATGGCAGTGAAGTGTGGGGTCCACTCATCAGTCAAGAATTTGGCAAATGGGACAAACATCCAATTGAAACCCTGCATGCAGAATTCTGTAAACATATCCTGAAATTACATAGAAACACAACAAACAATGCATGCAGGGCAGAATTAGGCCAATACCCATTACTTATCAAAATACAAAAAAGGTCAATCAAATTTTGGAAGCACCTAAAACAAAGTGACCCCCACTCACATCAATACAAAGCCCTGCAATACCAAGAGTTGAGCAAAGGAAACAATCCCCTCACTCAGCTGGTCCTGAGCCTTAGTTCCCCACATACACTAACACACACTAACACCTCACCTGCTCAGGATCAGAACAAAACTACGAACATAATTAGAATAAACCAAATTGCAACACAGCTGAAACAGAATTATATAACCTACTGGGAAACTAAAACAAAATTGCAAAGTAAAATGAAATGTTATTTGGCCCTAAAAAGACAGTATGCTGTAGCGAACTACCTGACCACAGTTACTGACAAAAAACTGAGAACCACCTTGACGAGGTACAGACTCAGCGAGCACCACTTAGCCATAGAAACTGGCAGGCACAGACAATCATGGTTGCCAGAAGAAAATAGATTGTGCCAACAATGCAAAGGCAACCAAATTGAAACGGAAAAACACTTCCTAATGGAATGCACAAAATTTGACCAAATTCGCCAAAAATTCTACCAAAAAATAATCCAGAAATGTCCCCAATTCAATGATATACCCAATGACGATAGATTACCCTACCTATTAGGAGAAGAAAAAGGCTGCTGCATATTAGCAGCACAATTTGTGTTCTCTTGCCATACTCTGAGGGACAATGTGTGACCACCTCATGCACACATTTACACACAGCATACACACGTACAAGCAGACACATAATATTCACTCATGCACATAACACACAGTAGTCAGACACACACACACACACACACACACACCTAACATCACTTACTGATATTTTTGTATATATTTTTTTTATTTTATTTTTTTTTAATATAACGGATTAACTGTATATAGTTGTATGTTATAACCACTGCTTTGGCAACACAAGTGCCTATATTTGTCATGCCAATAAAGCACTTTGAAATTGAAATTGAAATTGAGAGAGACAGAGAGGGAGAGAGAGAGGGAGACAGAGAGAGAGAGAGACAGAGAGGGAGACAGAGAGGGAGACAGAGAGAGAGACAGAGAGGGAGACAGAGAGAAGGACGGTAGAGAGGGAGACAGAGAGAAGGACGGTGGAGAGGGAGACAGAGAGAGGGAGACAGAGAGAGAGAGAGACAGAGAGGGAGACAGAGAGAAGGAGAGCGGATGTAGGGTGTTGGCGGGAGTGGCGCTGCTAAAAGGCGGGGGGAAATCGAGCTCCTCTCTTACGACGTGTAATGTAATGTAACGACGTGACAGAAGTGCCTCTGTGGAGCAGTGAAACGCGATCTCCATGGAGACCGGGAAGCCCTGGGATCTCGGGGGGCTGGGCTCTCGCTCACCTGAAACAGCTTCTTCATTCAGCGGCCGAACCGGGCGCAGAGCGCGAGAACCTCACGCCCAACACCGCACCATCGCTTACCTCACAGTGCTGCACCAGAGCCCCCACACACTCCCCCCACACACACCGCACCATCGCTTACCTCACAGTGCTGCACCAGAGCCCCCACACACACCGCACCATCGCTTACCTCACAGTGCTGCACCAGAGCCCCCACACACACCGCACCATCGCTTACCTCACAGTGCTGCACCAGAGCCCCCACACACACCGCACCATCGCTTACCTCACAGTGCTGCACCAGAGTCCCCACACACTCCCCCACACACACCGCACCATCGCTTACCTCACAGTGCTGCACCAGAGCCCCCACACACACCGCACCATCGCTTACCTCACAGTGCTGCACCAGAGCCCCCACACACGCCGCACCACCGCTTACCTCACAGTGCTGCACCAGAGCCCCCACACACGCCGC